>NW_013185621.1:36652-41652 GCF_000150505.1 Schizosaccharomyces octosporus yFS286 | reverse complement strand
TGCCGGAATGTACGCTCATCAGACACCAGCAAAAGGTGTTAGTTCATCTAGACAGCAGGACGGTGGCCATGGAAGTCGGAATCCGCTAAGGAGTGTGTAACAACTCACCTGCCGAATGAACTAGCCCTGAAATGGATGGCGCTTAAGCGTACTACCCATACCTCACCGTCTGGGTTATGTATAATTGAGAAGCTCAGACGAGTAGGCGGGCGTGGAGGTTTGTGACGAAGCCTTGGGCGTGAGCCTGGGTCGAACAGCCTCTAGTGCAGATCTTGTGGAAGTAGCAATATTCAAATGAGAACTTTGAAGACTGAAGTGGGGAAAGGTCCATGGGAACAGCAGTGGCCATGGGTTAGTCGATCCTAAGAGATAGGGAAGCTCCGTATGAAAGTTGCACGATTTTCGTGCCTCCTATCGAAGGGAATCCGGTTAATATTCCGGAACCAGAAGGTGAATCAACACGGCAACGTAATGAAGTTGGAGACGTCGGCAGGAGCCCTGGGAAGAGTTCTCTTTTCTTTTAACAACCACGAACTTACCCTGAATCGGTTTATCCGGAGCTAGGGTATGGTGTTGGAAGAGTTCAGCGCCTCATGCTGGATCCGGTGCGCTCTTGACGACCCTTGAAAATCCAACGAAGAATGGGGGTTTCGGCTCCTCTTGTTTTCACATCTGGTCGTACTCATAACGCAGCAGGTCTCCAAGGTGAACAGCCTCTAGTGATAGAACAATGTAGATAAGGGAAGTCGGCAAATGGATCCGTAACTTCGGGATAAGGATTGGCTCTAAGGTTGGGTACGTTGGGCCTTGAAACTGAACAGTTGCTGGTCCGGATTCGGCGGACTGGATGTTTTGCCTTTCGGGTAGAGACGTCTGGACTGCTGGCTGGACCTTGGCGGCTGGATTTTCCTTGGTAAGGCTGCTCTCTTCCACGGGGTATGCCCTTACTGGCGTACAATTAACACCAACTTAGAACTGGTACGGACAAGGGAATCTGACTGTCTATTAAACATAGCATTGCCTTGCCTATTTGCGTGTCTCAGATTTCTGCCCAGTGCTCTGAATGTCAAAGTGAAGAATTCAACCAGCGCGGGTAAACGGCGGAGTAACTATGACTCTCTTAAGGTAGCCAAATGCTCGTCATCTAACTAGTGACGCGCATGAATGGATTAACGAGATTCCACTGTCCCTATCTACTATCTAGCGAAACCACAGCCAGGGAACGGGCCTGGAAAAATCAGCGGGAAAGAAGACCCTGTTGAGCTTGACTCTAGTTGACATTGTGAAGAGACATAGAGGTGTAGGATAAGTGGGAGTGTAGGGACTCTCTGCACGCCGGTGAATACCACTACCTTTATCGTTTCTTTACTTAATCAATGAAGCGGAATTGGGATTAGTTCCACATTCTAGCCTTAAGGTCCTTTGCGAACTGATCCGCGTTGATGACATGTCAGGTGGGGAGTTTGGCTGGGCGGCACATCTGTTAAAAGATAACGCAGGTGTCCTAAGGGGGGCTCATCGAGAACAGAATCTCGAGTAGAATAAAAGGGTAAAGCCCCTTGATTTGATTTTCAGTGTGAATACAAACCATGAAGTGTGGCCTATCGATCCTTTGTTGCCTCGAAATTTGAGGACAGAGGTGCCAGAAAAGTTACACAGGATAACTGGCTTGTGGCAGCCAAGCGTTCATAGCGACGTTGCTTTTGATTCTTCGATGTCGGCTCTTCCTATCATACCGAGCAGAATTCGGTAAGCGTTGGATTGTTCACCCATAATAGGGAACGTGAGCTGGTTTAGACCGTCGTGAGACAGGTAGTTTACCTACTGATGAAGTGTCGTCGCAATGGTAATTCAACTTAGTACGAGAGGAACCGTTGATTCAGATCATTGGATTTGCGGCTGCCTGACAAGGCAATGCCGCGGAGCTATCATCTGCTGGATAAGGCTGAACGCCTCTAAGCCCGAATCCATGCCAGAAAGCGACGATTTGTTGGTCCGCATAATTAATGTGTATACAAATAGAGTTTTTAAACTCCTGCATCATAGAAGATGGGCGTCGGTTGATAAGACGGAAGTTGTCTTGTTGACTTGTCCATGAAATTCCATTGAAAACTTGTGCGGAGTCGAATCCATTGCATACGACTTTAATGTGGAACGGGGTATTGTAAGCAGTAGAGTAGCCTTGTTGTTACGATCTGCTGAGATTAAGCCTTTGTTCCCAAGATTTGTTCCATAAGGAACACATCATCCTCTTTATTTTATTTTATCTCTTATTTTTCTTTAATGACTTGCTATTTTCAAAGTGGTGTTGGAGGTATATATATAGTTATAGTTAGTAGAATAGAAGAAGGAAGGAAGGAAGAAAGAAGAAGAAGAGAAGAGGGAAGAAAGAAGAAGAAGAAGGGGAGAAGAAGAAGAAGAAAGAAAAGTTGGCGGTGTTGCGGTTCGCCGTGCGCGCGCGCGGCTTGCGGTGAGAAGAAAATAGATAGAAATTTTTTGAAAAAGGACTTGGATTCGAGCGCTTTTTTGATTTTCCTGACCCAGGGAGTAAGGGTAATGCACATTTCGTTTCAGTTGGTGGTAGTAGTAGGAGTATCAGTTGGTGGTAGTAGTAATAGTAGGAGTAGTCGTAATCGTAGTTGTAGTTGTAAGTCAGCCAACCCTCTTGTCATACATAGTTCCTCTTGTCATACATAACCCTCTTGTCATACATAGCCCAAGCAGTTGAGTTTGCAAAACGCAAAACGCAAAACGGGGAAATCAACCCTAACCTAAGGAGGTAGAATTTTGAGTCTTGAGTCTTGTAACTTGACCTAGCAGCAGAGGAGGTAGTAGCTAGTTAGGGTTTGATTCTAAAATTCGACAAGATAGGATCGACAAGATAGGATAGAATAAAAATAAAATAGAAATAGAAATAAAAATACAAGAGACAAGTGTTAACGCGCCGGAACGCACTGTTGTAGAAAAATAGCCAGACATCATGTATGAATTCGTAAATACCGTTTCACAAATACAAGAGACTGTTGGTAAATGGATACAAGGACACCGAAATGAGGATAGAGAGAAGAAAAGATGCATTATTATTTATATTATAATTATAGCTATGAATATCATAATAAATGACAAAAATAAAAGATAAAATTAAATAAAATAAAAATATAGAATTAGAAAAAATAAAGATAAATTAAATAAAATAAAAATATAGTTGGATGCAAGCAAAAAAAATTTTTGGATGCAAGCAAGACAAAAATGGGTGATGACGGACGAATACTTGGGTGATGACGGACGAAGGTAGATAAGAATGCAACAAACGTAGGTAGAACGTAGGTAGATAAGATAAGATATGATGGCAAACAGCAGGGCTTGTTTTATTATAAGAAACTTGAATCAAACTCGATTCTTCTATATGCTATATGCTAATATTTTAACTAGGAATGAATATACTAGATAAATAAATAAATAAATAAAAACAAAAAATGCTTGCTTTGACAATATCCTTCCACTATGAAGCCAAGGTTCCAATTAGTAACCCTTTTCTTTTCAAGTCTCATCTGGGTTTCAATCCAATGGTTACATTAGGTGGTTTTTTGGGGGTTTGGTGATGGTGATGGTCAGGGTTGAGCTTTCAGATCCAAAGGAAAGGAAAGGACATTGGGTAATGCCGTATGGGTTACAAAAAGGGTAATGCCGTATACAAAAAGAGTGTGTAAATGGGTTTGGTTATATTTGTTGGGATTTTGCATCTGAAGAGTAAGAAAAGGGAGAAAACTAAGAAAGGAGAAACAAACAAGGAATGGAAATGGAAAGAAAGAGACCGTTTTAAAAAACCAAAGAGGAATGGATAAATCAGGCAAGCATGTTGGGAAAGAGTAGCAAAACAAAAAAAAAAAAAAAAAGAAAAGAGGATGGGGACGTGGTCGTGATATATATACGGAAACGGAAAGAGGATTACAAAAGACAAAGAGAAAACATGAAAATTTTCCAAGGAACAAGGTAACGGATAAAACATGAAATTTTCCAAGGAACAAGGTAACGGATAGGTCGGGAAATTAGGAACAAAGTAGCGGAAAAAAGAAACCCCGAGGAAAGCAAGTAACGGAAAAGAAAAAGCAAACATACGTGGCTGGCAAGTAACGGAAAAAGAAAAAGTGCAAAACACAACAAACGAAAAAAAAAAGAGACTAGACGAAAAAAAAAAGAGACAAAAAAAAGGGCAGGAAAAATGTGAAATCAAAGAAAAACAAAACAATCAAAGAAAAACAAATCACGTAGATAGAATGACCTGAAAAGGTGGTGTATGCAAAGGAGGGATTTCCAACGATATAGTAGAATCTTGAGGGTTAAAACAAAACAATAAAAAAAATAAAATTTTCAATAATCTTGGAGTCTCAAAGCGCCTGGATAGAAAACACAGCAAACAATGTGTCCTCAAAAGGGGGAAGGAGTAGGCACATGAGGGAGTGTGAAAAAAAGGGGAAAATGAAGGTAAAACAAAAAATAATATAATTAATTAAAAGAAAGATTTGATATGTGTAGGGTGGAAATCGAGAAATGGAGGGTCGGGAGGGAGTTGGTCAAGGTAGTAGCTAGTGACTAGCAAGATGAAAAAGGGGATAAAAAGTACAAAATAAAAGAGAAAAGGCAAAGAAAAGAAGGTGGAAGTGAAAAGAAGCGGGGAGAGGGGGCGAAATGGGTGGATTTGAGGGGGATGTTTGGGTAGGGGACAACAAACAAAGGGGGGAGGGAAGAGAGAAAAGAAGGGGAGGGAAGAGAGAAAAGAAGGGAAACAACAAGAAAAAATGAGAAATTGAAAGAAAAATGAGAAAAAAAAAAAAAAAATTAGAAAAATAAAACAAGTTGCAAACGATGGCAAAAAAGGTGGGTAAAAATCGGAAAACCACCCAAGACGGCCGGTAAACAAAGGGAGACAAATGGACAAAAGCAAGAAAAGAAAAGGAAAGCAAAACGATAAACAAACCAAGTTGCGAGGAAGCGGTAAA
>NW_013185621.1:26652-31652 GCF_000150505.1 Schizosaccharomyces octosporus yFS286 | reverse complement strand
GTAGAGATTCTGACGTGCAAATCGATACTCTGGTGGAGGCTCGTAGAGATTCTGACGTGCAAACCATCTAGTAAATCGATATAGGGGCGAAAGACTAGGGGCAAAGATCAGTTTTATGAGGTATTCCGAGGTAAAGCGAATGATTAGAGGAGCAGAAACTCTATTCTCAAACTTAAATATGTAAAATATGTAAGACGCCCATTGGACGTGGGCCATCGCTTAATTGGACGTGGGCCATACGGTAAGCAGAACTGGCGATGCGGGATGAACCGAACGTGAGGTTAAGGTGCCGGAATGTACGCTCATCAGACACCAGCAAAGGTGTTAGTTCATCTAGACAGCAGGACGGTGGCCATGGAAGTCGGAATCCGCTAAGGAGTGTGTAACAACTCACCTGCCGAATGAACTAGCCCTGAAAATGGATGGCGCTTAAGCGTACTACCCATACCTCACCGTCTGGGTTATGTAATAATTGAGAAGCTCAGACGAGTAGGCGGGCGTGGAGGTTTGTGACGAAGCCTTGGGCGTGAGCCTGGGTCGAACAGCCTCTAGTGCAGATCTTGGTGGAAGTAGCAAATATTCAAATGAGAACTTTGAAGACTGAAGTGGGGAAAGGTTCCATGGGAACAGCAGTTGGCCATGGGTTAGTCGATCCTAAGAGATAGGGAAGCTCCGTATGAAAGTTGCACGATTTTCGTGCCTCCTATCGAAAGGGATCCGGTTAATATTCCGGAACCAGAAGGTGGAATCAACACGGCACGTAAATGAAGTTGGAGACGTCGGCAGGAGCCCTGGGAAGAGTTCTCTTTCTTTTAACAAACCACGAACTTACCCTGAAATCGGTTATCCGGAGCTAGGGTATGGTGTTTGGAAGAGTTCAGCGCCTCATGCTGGATCCGGTGCGCTCTTGACGACCCTTGAAATCCAACGGAAGAATGGGGGTTTCGGCTCCTCTTGTTTTCACATCTGGTCGTACTCATAACCGCAGCAGGTCTCCAAGGTGAACAGCCTCTAGTTGATAGAACAATGTAGATAAGGGAGTCGGCAAAATGGATCCGTAACTTCGGGATAAGGATTGGCTCTAAGGGTTGGTACGTTGAACAGTTGCTGGTCCGGATTCGGCGGACTGGATGTTTTGCCTTTCGGGGTAGAGGGGTAGAGACGGCTGGCTGGAGGCTGGACCTTGGCTTTTCCTGGTAAGGCTGCTCTCTTCCACGGGGGTATGCCCTTACTGGCGTACAATTAACAACCAACTTAGAACTGGTACGGACAAGGGGAATCTGACTGTCTAATTAAAACATAGCATTGCGATGGCCAGGTGTTGACGCAATGTGATTTCTTGTCTGCCCAGTGCTGTCAAAGTGAAGAATTCAACCAGCGCGGGTAAACGGCGGGAGTAACTATGCTCTCTTAAGGTAGCCAAATGCCTCGTCATCTAACTAGTGACGCGCATGAATGGATTAACGAGATTCCCACTGTCCCTATCTACTATCTAGCGAACCACAGCCAGGGGAACGGGCCTGGAAAATCAGCGGGGAAGAAGACCCTGTTGAGCTTGACTCTAGTTTACATTGTGAAGAGACATAGAGGGTGTAGGATAAGTGGGAGTGTAGGGACCTCTCTGCACGCCGGTGAAATACCACTACCTTTATCGTTTCTTTACTTAATCAATGAAGCGGAATTGGGATTAGTTCCCACATTCTAGCCTTAAGGTTCCTTGCGAACTGATCCGCGTTGATGACATTGTCAGGTGGGGATTTGGCTGGGGCGGCACATCTAGTTAAAAGTGTCCTAAGGGGGGCGTCATCGAGGCTCATCGAGAACAGAAAAAGGGTAAAGCCCCTTGATTTTGATTTTCAGTGTGAATACAACCATGAAAGTGTGGCCTATCGATCCTTGTTGCCTCGAAATTTGAGGACAGAGGTGCCAGAAAGTTACCACAGGGATAACTGGCTTGTGGCAGCCAAGCGTTCATAGCGACGTTGCTTTTGATTCTTCGATGTCGGCTCTTCCTATCATACCGAAGCAGAATTCGGTAAGCGTTGGATTGTCACCCATAATAGGGAACGTGAGCTGGGTTTAGACCGTCGTGAGACAGGTTAGTTTACCTACTGATGAAGTGTCGTCGCAATGGTAATCAACTTAGTACGAGAGGAACCGTTGATTCAGATCATTGGTATTGCGGCTGCCTGACAAGGCAATGCCGCGGAGCTATCATCTGCTGGATAAGGCTGAACGCCTCTAAGCCCGAATCCATGCCAGAAAGCGACGATTTGTTGGTCCGCATAATTATGTGTATACAAATAGAGTTTTTACTGCATCATAGAAGATGGCGTCGGTTGATAAGACGGAAGTGTCTTGTTGACTTGTCCATGAAATTCCATTGAAACTTGTGCGGAGTCGAATCCATTGCATACGACTTTAATGTGGAACGGGTATTGTAAGCAGTAGAGTAGCCTTGTTGTACGATCTGCTGAGATTAAGCCTTTGTTCCCAAGATTTGTTCCATAAGGAACACATCATCCTCTTTATTTTATTTATCTCTTATACCACTTTTTCTAGTAGGCATTTTCTTTAATGACTTGCTATTTCAAAGTGGTGTTGGAGGTATATATATATATTTCTAGTTAGTTAATAGTAGAGTTAGAATTAGAATAGAAGAAGGAAGGAAGGAAGGAAGGAAGAAAGAAGAAGAAGAAGGAGGAGGAGGAAGAAGAAGGGGGAGAAGAAGAAGAAGAAGAAAGCAAGTGGCGGTGTTGCGGTTCGCATAGAGCGCGCGAAAATTTTTTTAGGAACTTGGATTCGAGTCGCTTTGAGTCGCTTTTTTTTGATTTTTCCTGACCCAGGGAGTAATGAAAAAAAACAAAAGTGTATTCGTTTCAGTTGGTGGTAGTAGTGGTGGTAGTAGTAATAGTAATCGTAGTTGTAGTTGTAAGTTAGTGTAGTTGTAGTTGTAAGTAATTCGTTGGCCAACCCTCTTGTCATACATAGTTTGCCGTAGTTGAGTTTGCCCAAACGCAAAACGCAAAACGCAAAACGTAAAACGCAAAACGTAAAACGCTCTAATTGGGAAATCAACCCTAACCTAAACCTAACTTGACCTAGCAGCAGCAAGGTAGCTAGTAGCTAGTTAGGTCCGGTGGTCCGGTCATTGATTCTAAAATTCGACAAGATAGGATAGAATAAAATTATTCGACAAGATAGGATAGAATAAATGAAATGAAATAAAATCAAGAGACAAGTGTTAACGCGCCGGAACGCACTGTTGTAGAAAAATGCCAGACATCATGTATGAGTTGGTAAAATGGATACAAGGACACCGAAAATGAGGATGGTAAAATGGATACAAGGACACCGAAAATGAATAAATAGACATAGGAATTTCAATACAAATTAGAATTAGAAAAAAATAAAAGATAAATAAAAATATAGCACTTAAATAAAAATATAGGCTAGGTTAGGTTAGGTTAGGTTTGGATGCAAGCAAAACAAAAAATTTCAAAAAGTCCATGGACGACGGATGGGTGATGACGGACGAATACTTGAAATTGAATGCAACAAACGTGGTAGATAAGATAAGATATGATATGATATGATGGCAAACAGCAGGGCTTGTTTATATAAGAACTTGAATCAAACTCGATTCTTCTATATGCTATTATTTAACAGGAATGAATATACTATGCTATATATTCCATCAAACAACACCCAACATAAATAATCAAGTAATAAATAAATAGATAACTAGATAAATAAATAAATAAATAGAAAGAAAACAAAAATGCTTGCTTTGACAATATCCTTCCACTATGAAGCCAAGGTTCCAATTAGTAACATCTTGTACGTTTCCCCTTTTCTTTTCAAGTCTCATCTGGGTTCCAATGGTTACTTTTAGGTTGGTTTTTTTTGGGGGGTTTTGGGTGATGGTGATGGTCAGGGTTGATCCAAAGGAAAGGAAAGGAAAATCCGGAGAAAATTCAGGATTCAACATTGGGTAATGCCGTATGGTTACAAAAGAGTGTAAATGGGTTTGGTTATAGGTTTTGTTGGATTTGGGTCCTTTTGCGGTTGGAATGGAGAAAGACCCATCTGAAGAGTAAGAAAAGGGAGAAACAACAAGGAATGGAAATGGAATTTAAAAAACCCAAAACATCAAAGAGGTCAGGCAAGCATGTTGGGGACAAGCAATCGAGTAGAAAAAAAAAAAAAAAAGAAAAAGACAAGAGGACAAGTGGTCGTGATATATATACGGAAACGGAAGCCAATGAGAGGATTAGAAAATAAATAGAAAACAAATAGTCCGACGTATGATGTCTTGCGGTAACCAAAGAGAAACATGAAATTTTCCAAGGAACAAGGTAACGGATAGGTCGGGAATTCGCAGAGGTGGCTGGCATTCGGAAGCAAATAGGGAACAATAGGAAACAAAGTAGCGGAAAAAGAAACCCGAGGAAAGCAAGTAACGGAAAAGAAAAAGCAAACATACGTGGCTGGCTTTGTTACTCTGCAAAACACAACAAAACAAGCAAACAAAACAAGCAATCGGAAAAAAAAAGAACGAAAAAAAAAAAAGACGAAAGAACAAAAGAACCAAAAAAGCAAGGCAGGAAAAATAAAAATGTCAAAGAAGAAGAATCCTGACCAAAAAAAGCTTAGAAAAGGTGGTGTATGCAAAGGAGGGATTTCCAACGATATAGTAGAATCTTGAGAAACAGGGTTAAACAATAAAAAAATAAATTTCAATATTTCTTTTTGTAATTCTTGAGTCTCAAGCGCCTGGATAGAAACAACAGCAAACAATGTGTCCTCAAAGGGAAGGAGTAGGCACATTCCGGGAGGGAGTGTGAAAAAAAGGGGAAAAATGAAGGTTTGAGCGGAAAACAAAAAAATAAAATATATAATTAAAAGAAAAGATTTTGAAATGGGTGGAAATCGAGAAATGGGAGGGTCGATATTGAGTTGGTCAAGGTAGTAGCTAGTGACTAGCAAAGATGATAGAA
>NW_013185621.1:4152-16652 GCF_000150505.1 Schizosaccharomyces octosporus yFS286 | reverse complement strand
GTTTGGGACCGTTGGGACCGTGGGGGGCCAGGGACCTTTTAGTTTTTAGGGACCGTGGGGGTTGTTTTCGAGGACCATGGCCCCTGTATGGTCCTCTGGGATGGGACCGAAAGATTTTTTGGTTGGGGGGGGGGGGACCATTCAGGACCATTTGGGGACCATGGTGGCAGGGAGGAAACACAAGCAAGTTAAGTTGTTGTTGAAGATGAAGATGTCAATTTTGATTTTGATTTTGATTTTGATTTTTTTGGTTTTGTTTTTTTTTTTTTTTTTATTATTCAATTAAAATAGTTTTTTTCTTTTTATTCTAATATTTTTTTTGGCGAGTTTCAAGGCTCGTTCATGAGATAATATTTTTATATTTTTAAACAATAAAAGAAGAAAAAAGAAATTGAAAAAAACTATTTTGATGCCGTTTGAACCATTAGATATCGAGTTATTGCTAAAGAAAGAGTTCCTATAGAAAAGGTAAGGCGGTGGCACAAAGGCTGGTGGTGAGTGGACTTTGTCGTTGAAAGGCCAACCAAGACCAAGTAGGCAGGTAAGTACGGTACGGTAGGGTAGGGTACGTTAGAGTAGAGTAGGGTAGGGTAGGGTAGGGTAGGGTAGGGTAGAGTAGGGTATGTCTAGACAGAGAGAGAAAATGTAGTTTGATTGCTGAGAATATTCGAAATTTTTTTTTTCATTTTATATTGTTTTATTTGAAAAATGCAATATATTGATAAAAATTTCAGCACGTATATCGAGCTCGTTTTTGAGATTCTATTTTTTTGTTTTTATATAATAAAGAATGAAAAAACATTTTTAATGAAACTATTTTGACGCAGTTTCGTCAAGAAATGATCGAGTTATTCGCTAAAAGGAATTATTATGTTTACTTAGCGGCTCTCGCTCATAGTTTGCAAAGTATGACGTACAAGGTAAGGGTAATGCATAAAAGAGAATGCTTGTAAGATTTATACAGACAAAAGGAAAAGGCCAGACAGAGGTCGTAGAAACGTAGCAAGTATAGACAACAGATAAAGCAAAAAGAGATGAAGTGACCGAAGGATGAGAATTCAAATGGTTTTTTCTTTTTTCAATTCATTTTATGTCTGAACCCTACAAGAAATTGGGTTGCAATTTTGTTTTGTATAGATTTTTTTTGCTTGAAATACTTTTCTCATTAAGCTATCGGGTTTTTGGTCAAAAAATAGAAATAAATAAATAAAATGATTTAATCAAATCCAAAAGACATCAAATCAAGGTTTTAAAGTAACAGAAAAGACACAATTCAAAAAAAAAACAAAAAAAAATAAATAAATAATAAAAAGTAAATAAATAAACAATGTGGGAAATAAACCAATACGCCGAGATTCGAACCCATGTACCTTCGCACAAGTCCGGGAAATTTGCAATAATCGACGGATCAGTTGATTACTAAGTTTTGACGTATAGGTGCGGGGTAATAGATGGTTGACGGACTTCGCCTTCCGTTTCTTTTTCTTTGTTTGTTTTACTTATCAGCAGAGTAGACAAAGAAGGGAGGCTTAGGGATACGGTGATTGGGAGGTCGCGTCGCGTTTCTTTGTTGATTTTCCCCGCTAGATCTGCCTTTGTATATCTCTTTTGTTTATTTCAAATATGACTATAAATACCCTTGTTAAAACTGTTTATTGTTATTATTCTTTATTAAATGTAAAATATAAAAGAAAGAAAGAAAGAAAGAAAGAAAGAAACAATCAAACAATGAAAGAGACAATGGTTGAAAAAATCCTATATAAACTAGCTTAGCCAATTGCAAATGTTGATAGTGAATCGACAAAAGACAAATATTGGATTTTGTCGGTCTACTGGTTTCAGTCGTTTTCATTTCATTGTTTTATTATTGATTATTTCTTATTTCTTATTTTATAATTTTATACTTTATACCCCTCACCCGGAGAAAAGAAGAAACGAACGACAAATGTTTTCCTGCAGATACTGTTCCCAGAGCTTTTTGTCATCCAATACTCTTGATTATCATCATCGAAAGTTGCATCAAAATTTTGTACACATAGCGATAAATGATAATCGGGATCCTACTGTCGTAAAGATGGTTCGGAACGAGGGTGGATGCTTTGTATGTTGCTGTAAAAAGCAGTTTACAATGCCTAATAAATTTAGGGAACACGTCAAGGGGTGTGGCACGTTTATTGATCTGTATGTTGTAGGACCCAAGGAATCGAGGATAGAAGCAGCAAAGAACAATCAGGATGTGAATGTTGTTGCAAAAGGAAACGATAAAATTATAGAGGGAAAGGAAGCTGTTTCGTCTATTGCTATTGATGTTGATGATGAAGAGGACCAAGATGAAACAAGGGACGACTATGGAAACGATAATGATGATAATGACAATGACGATAATACCGACCGAAAGGACGCGAATAATGATAATGACAAAGCCAAAAACAATGTACAACCGCAAAAGAATCAAATTTCGACCGATACCATCAACAAACTTCAAGACGAAACGGCTTTACCGTCTGACTATCGTTCTTCTTTCAATCTAATCTCCTCCCATCCAATTTCTGTTCCTGCACTATATCCGTCTCTTACTCCTACACCTACACCTACTCCTTTTCCTTCTCCGTCTCCGTCTCTTACTCTTACACCCAATCGTCTTGAGACTGCTTCGGAAACAGCATCTTCCGTTGCTAGGATTGGTGTTGAAGACGAGACGTTTGATATGAAGCAAGAATGCGTTTGGCAAGGTACCCAAGATAACTCTTGTTGCTCGCATGAGTCTCCTTACTACGAGATCAACCAAGGGTTAGCTACCTACGGCTTGCAAATTTTATCGATCCATGCTGTATCGTGCGTCGAATGTGGAGGTCTGCTGGATGTAGAACATGTCAAATCACACATGCAAAACGTTCACCATGTTTTTCGCTTTGAAGATGAGGTTGAAAACCTGTTTAAGCAGATGAATCACATCGATCTAAAGAGTCCATCCACCGTGTCGAACGAGCGTTCATCCTCATGGGAGACGTATCCGTGTATATTCGGCTTGCCTGTTTTGTTGAATGGATACGAATGTACCATTTGTTTTGATAGTGGAGGAGGTTTTGTTCATGGAATTGCGGACACGTTTTACCGTCATGTTCGACGGCATCATGGGAGGACCGTGAATGTCAATGAGTGTATGCGACGAGTTTCGTTGCAAACGGTGAAAAACAAAAGCTATCAAAGACATCGATACTTTAAAGTGGATTTCGCTCCCGTAGTAGGAGAAGATAGAAATCATCAATTGGATTCGTTGATTGATTCTTGGTATTTGGATCGTGTGGACGAAGATTCTGATGCCGATGCAAATACAAATACATATACAAACACATACGCTAGAAAACGAAATGCAACTGAAGAGTATGGCGACGACAACGATTCGGTGGATGCTCGTCAAAAGAATTTGCTAAACCAGCAACTGGGTTGGGGAGCCATTGTCAAAGCACTTGGCCGTAACTGGCAAGGCTTGATTGGATGGCATTACATTGACGGAGCCATAAACTCCAAGATTATCCTGGAAGAGTTGATTCGGTATTATTATAGAGGATTTCAGTACTTGAAGTGGATGATGATTGGCACGAGAAAGTTGTTTACAGAAGGAGGAAACTACAGTGCGCAAGAGCGTGGGTTGAATCCGCTGGAGCAAAGGGTCAGCGTCGTCAATTATGCGCGAAGTACTGCTCGGTATTTGATGTTTTTATTACGACGACCAAATTGTCAAAAGAATGGCCATGTACGATCCCATTTGGAACGGATGTGCAGAATCGTTTCGGCTGAAGCTGAAGCTGAAGCTAAAGCGAAACAAGGCGGTGGTCGAAAACGAAAAAGAGATGAATCACACCTAGGAAAAGAAGCAACAGTCGAAGACGAAGATGCCAAAGTCTCTGAATGGATTGATACCGCTATTGGCGATGATGATAATGATAATGACAATGACATTATCATGATGGAGGAAGAAGCGTTGGATGAGAGTGAAGAAATCGAACGCGAACGTGCTTTACAATTAGAGTTGGAGCAACAGAGACAAGAGGAAGAAGCTGCTGGTATACAGAAAGACCAAAACAATGACCGAGGGCAACAGGACGGTGACGACGTTGACGACGACGCTGACGAGAAGGAAGAAAGAAGAGGGTTCTACTTTCGAAAGGATGAAGCGTATGCTGAATTGCACGAGGCATTAAAGTTGGCTTTTCTACGACAGTACGAATTCTCGGAAAGTATCCGCGACACAGAAATCGTCAAGTTCTTGGCATGCTTGTCTCTGCGTGACGATGGAACGTCAAGGTATGCGTATGAAATTTCGTCGTTCTTTGCTCCCTTGATTTATACGTGTCGTTTGGTCGCTGCCAGTGAATTGCAACGGTTGGTTGAGGAAGGAAAAGTCACACTGTCTTCTATACCAGAGTTTCATACGGCTGGTTCCTTTGCATACACACACGTGTTTCGCTATATATCTCTGGGCAAAAGGAATATCTACGACATTCTGTATGAAGCCAACAAAATCGTACGTGATGTGACTAGGACGGAGGGGTATGCGAATACCTTGGAAGGTCTGAACCCGTCAAGGGTATTGTTTCGACCGGCGTTCAATGCCAAATATACGATTGTTGGGAGCCATATCAACAATATGGTTGTCTTGGACCTAAGTGATCTGAGCCATCTGTATGAAAGCATGTTTTCAAGGTTGCAATTGCTCTTGGAGGAATTATGCTTTGGTGTGGATATGGAAAAGCTACTACCAAGTTCTTTGTTACAGTCAGTTGGTGACGATATTAACAATAGCAAGCTGGGGTATTCCTTTTTCAAAGAATCCGTAGACATTCGGATGACGAGAAGTGTGCTGTTGCGAACGGTTTTGAAGAATGATGAACTTCGACATCGATTTTTGCCGCTTGTTTCCAGGGACGACTTTTACGACTATTTTGAAGAGCTTGTCCAAGCGAACAAAAAGAAAAGCCAGAATGGCACCCAAGAGCAAGACTGGACCGATAAAGAGAAAGAGAAAGAGAAAAAGAAAGGCTCGAGGATAGAGAAAAAGAACGACATGTCGTGGATGGATGACTTTGACGCAGTCTTCAAAAAAGATTTGAAATGGTCAAAGACATCGATTCTGAATTATGAAACAAAGGCGACCAAGTTCAATGAGCTGTTGTTTTGCTTGGTCTATATTTCGGCTGGACAACCGGCGAGAGCAAAAGAAATGGTACATTGGACGCTGAAGAATTCAAAGTACAAAGCACGAGAGCTGTACTTGATGTTTGGTCGTTTGATGATTTACAGCCGGTACGACAAGACGAGAAACATGAAGTTTGCGGAAAAGCCAATCCCTCGATTCCTCCCAGAGTCTCTGTCAACATTGGCCCTTCGATACTATGCA
This sequence comes from Schizosaccharomyces octosporus yFS286, assembly GCF_000150505.1. Classification (NCBI taxonomy): domain Eukaryota; kingdom Fungi; phylum Ascomycota; class Schizosaccharomycetes; order Schizosaccharomycetales; family Schizosaccharomycetaceae; genus Schizosaccharomyces; species Schizosaccharomyces octosporus. The sequence continues at coordinate 11,251 of NW_013185621.1, read as the reverse complement.
CTAGTACGTCCGTTTCAAGCATTCTTGAGCTCTGTGAAAACAGGAAACAAACAAGCAGCTGCTGTTTATACGAATGCTATGTTTGTTGTGAATGGTGGGAAACGTTTGGATAGTGGGATGCCTTATCGAATATTTCCAAAGGTGACATATGAATGCCTTGGAAAGCCGTTGGGATTTCGAAATTACCGACATATTGCTCATTACTTTAAAGAAAGAAATTTAGAGGAAGACATGAGCAAAAATTCGTATTTTGATCTACAAGCCGGGCATACACGAAGTACAGCGCTTCTCATATATGGACGCACGATGGACAAGTTGCATTATTTGCCAGCGGATTACTTTGCGAATTTTTTTCGAGCAAGTTTTCAATGGCAAGAGCTGCTAAAAATCAAAGACAACTCTGCGCATGGTCTCTTGGTTGAACAATGTAATCCAATCCTAAAAGAAATTCGCGAGTCGACGAAAGAATTGAAGAGCATGCTACACAGTGCTAAACAAGCGGTTGAAGAAGAAGGTAAAGAAAAACAAAAGGGAGAAGAAAAGTCGCCATTTCGGCAACAACAACAGCAACAGCAACAGCAACAGCGACAGCAACAGCAACAGCAACGAAGGAACAACCTTCGTGGTCGGATACTGGCTCTCGTGGGATTCCTCCTTCACAGATCTACGTTCAACTTTGCCGTTGGGCATTAGCCCAATTCTGTGGACTGAGTGCAAAGTTTCGGTCCAAGAAACAATTTCATTCAGTTTATTTTTCTGTGCAAGGTCAGAAGAATCTGATTATTGTTCTTCCTACAGCATCGGGTAAGTCATTATCATTTCTGTTGCCAGCCTTGATTGATAAAACCATTCGACCAAACAATACCACATTGGTTGTTGTACCCGCGATATCCTTACGTGAGGACATGATGCGAAGAGTTAACGAAACAGGACTTGTCGAATGCACGAATACTTGGACTCAGTACAGGAACCAACCCGTGACTCCGTCGTTAAAACTGCCCGACCTGTTTATCCTTACGTACGAGTCTGCACTGTCCAATTCTGCATTGGCTTTCTTTGAGAGTCTTGGCGTTGCTGGTCGCTTAGCTCGTGTTGTTGTGGACGAAGCCCATAGTCTGTTGACGGATAGTACTTGGAGAAACACTTTGCTACAGGCACCAAGATTGTCGGCATTGTTTGCACCGATTCATCTGTTGAGCGGAACGTTTCCACGACCGCTGGAAACTTGTGCTAGCAAAACTTTTGGTGCTACGTTTACCGTTGTGAGAGACATATCGACAGCGCGACAGAATCTATTCTATCTTTTACGTCCGCTAGTGGCTAATGCGTTTTTGAACGAGTTGAGCGTCTTGATGGAAAGAGCTAATGTCTATGAGGGCGATGGTCGTGTGATTGTGTTTTGCCAAAAAAAGCACGAAGTGGAATACCTGCAACGAAAGATTCAACGGTCGGATCTTTTCCCTTGTACAGATGCCACGATTTACACGGGAGATTTAGATGAAGCGGAACGAAAAAAGTCGTTTGAAAAGTTTCGCAACCCGAATGGTAGGACACGAATCATGGTAGCAACCAAGGCGTTTGGTCTTGGGATCGACTATGGTGAAGTGCGTCTGGTAGTGCATTATGGATTACCGAACTCGTGTATGCAGTACGCTCAGGAAACAGGGCGAGCGGGAAGAGATGGTAAGTATGCTATTGCAGCTCTTTTCTACCAGGAACACGATTCTGTGTGGTCCAAGCATGTGGACGAGTCGATGAAGATGTTTATGAAGGACAAGACGATGTGTGTGCGTTCATACTTTGCAGCAGAGATGGATGGGGATAGTGATTGTTGTTCTTCATTTGAGAATTGTGTATATTGTTCTAGGTGTGCACAGATGTTTCTTGGTGAGTCAGCAATGATAAATATTCATGGATCAAACTTGGGGAACGGAGGAAATCGTACGATCGATGGAAGTACTAGCGAAAATGCTCGTACAGCATATAGTTTCTCACCAAACATGGGCGTGAGCATGAGTAAGGGCAATGGCAACGGCAACGGCAACGGCAAGGACGAACGTAACTTTTTGGAAAGTTCGACGCCAAAGTCAAAGTCAATAAAAGTTGGACATACACAGTCTTTTTCTTCCGAGAAGGAAAAGGAAAAGGAAATGACAACACCCAAACTTGTTTCTGCCAGTACTCCAGAGTTGAGTAGTGGTATGTCTGGGACAACCTTGTTGACACCGGGCAGTTCTAGCTCTATTATGCATTCGCCAACGTTGAAAAAGAATTATATTTTGGATAAGCCTGCGCATGACAAACTTGGAAAGGACGGTAATTCTCCAAAGGTGGATGATGAGTATCGTGTTCACTCGCCGTATATGTCGTTTCAGAAGCGGCTCGCTGCTTGGGACAAAGATTCGCCCGTCAAGAGAAACAAAAGCGCTGGTATGGCGACGTTGAGAAAGCCTGGTGGATATGTTGGAGTTGATAATGAAGAAGATGATGATGATGATGTTGAGCAACAATTGCAGCGCAAGAGATTGTTGGAGTATAAGAGTCGTGTTCAAGATGTCAATCAACAGTTGATGGATGAGAATGCGATATCAGCGTCAGTTGCTGAATTCTTTGGGGTATCGAAAGACGACTGTTTGTTTTGCTTGATTATGGATCCTGATTCAAAACTCAAACAGCATCAACCGGGCAGATGCCCGATTGAGAGGAGTGCATGTTTCAAGTGCCGTAAAACGGATCATGGAAGAGCCCATTGCAAGATGGATGTTCAGTTTAAGGGAGTATGTAAGTATTGTGGATTAACGATCCATGAACATGATTCTGGTGACTTGGGATACACCCCGGAATGTCGTTCTTGGGCAAGAAATCGATTGATACCGCTTACTTATACGGCATGGAACAGTAGACTGTTTAAAAAATCCATTGCAAATGAATTTCTCAATGGAGATACCACAGACGAAACATTTTACAAGTTTGTTTGTACCTCAACTACGAGGGTCTCTGGGTTTGTTCTTGTGATTCGACATGTGTTGGATGAACATTTGCATGCTCTGTAGCCCACTAGTTTAGGGATGAAAGTTTTAAAGTTGCAGGTTCAACTTTGACTCTTTATTTTAAATTAAATTAAACTTAAAATTCAAAATTCAAATTCAAATCAAAGACAAAGTCAAACACTAGATGACTGCTTTGTTAAATATCAAACACATGATTGCTTTCATGTTGAAAAACTTTGCTAAATACTGTATAGTTATAGAATAGAGTAGATAGATTATGATAATAGATAATAGACAAAAATTATTGAATACAATTTAGTTGAATTCGATTCCATCGTTTGTAAATGCTGAAAGCTGTAGTTTTTATGTCGTAGTGTCTTGCTTACTTGGGAACTAGTTCAAGATGAAGATGTAGTTAAAAAGTTCAAAGTTTCGAATTGACTTTTTTTTTATAGTTCAATTAGAATAGTTTTTTTCTTTTTCTTTAAATAATTTTCATGTCGACTTTCTGGGCTCGTTCATGAGATGATATTTTTATATTTTTAAACAATAAAAGACGAAAAAAGAAATTGAATAAAGCTGTTTCGACACCATTTCGACCGCTGAATGTCGAGTTATTCACGATATTGTCTATGGTATGGATGGGCGTATCTACGTACTTAGTAGCAGTTGGTGGTGAGTGGTGGGTCTTTTGTCGTAGACAGGCAGAGACAAACAGAGACAGGTAGAGACAGGTAGATGAAAATGGAAAAGTGATTGTTGAAAATGGTCAAAAATTTTTTCATGTTATATTGTTTTATTTGAAAAATGCAATATACTAATTAAAGTTTAAAGGCGTATATCCGACTCGTTTTTGAGATTCTATTTTTTACGTTTTATTGAATAGAATACAAAAATACAAGTTTAACAAAACTCGTTTGAAGCGATTTGGACTGCTAGATGTCGAGTTATTCGTAAAGAAAAGGTACGACATGCACTTGGTATGTAGGTAGGTAGCTAGTGCTCTCGACTTGGTGCTGGAGTTTGCCGGATAAGATTGGGATTAGGCACTGGAAGCCAATTTGCAAAACTGATTTTAGCCGTAACGTCTTGACAATCGTAGTACACTTTACCAGAGTTGGGCTGCGGTGTGATATGGAATGTAATGCATTCTAGCGACATCCATAAAACTGAAAAGTGAATTCTCTCGTCGCTATGTAAACAGCCATAAAGACTCGCAAGCCGAATACGATAAGTGGAATAGGACTACACGCAAGCGTCTACTATACATAATAATGATATATAGCGTAGTATATAAGTAAATAAACAAAAGTCAAAAAATTAGTAAATAAATAAAAAAAATAAAAAAATAAAGTGAAAATATTCAAAAAAAAATTTTTGTTTTTCTATTGTTTGTATGAATAAATAATGTATATTCAGACATGTTTCAAAGCGTGTATCCAGCTCGTTCATGAAATAATATTTTCTTTATTTAAATCAATGAAATAAAAATATTCAAACTCAACAAAGTGCTTTTGAATGGATTTCATTCGCTAGATGTAGAGATATTCGCAATTTTGTCAATACAGTAGGTGAGTGAGTACAGTGGGTGTCGCAAGTAGATATGAAAGGAAACAGCCAGCGAACGAGCAGTGTTAAAGAAAGACAAACCGAATTATAACAAAATGAATTATAAGACATATTCGTTGATGAAAGAATAATTGAAACAAAGAAAGAGCAAAAAAGTCATAAGTCAAATTGTTGCATGGAGGAATACAAGTCAAGCACAAGTCCAACCAGATTCCAGCACGACCCAACACTTCCAACCCAAGTAGCATATTGAAAGTAAAAGTTTATTTTGATAATAGGCAGCCTGTAGTAGGATAGCTCTGTGCTTGGCAGATAGAATTCTTTGTCGTTTGTCGCTGAGTTTGTAAGAGAATAAGCAAGTGAATAAAAAGCAGAAAAGCATAAAATAAGAAAAAGATGAAGATAAAGAAAAAGAAAAAGATAAACTTGAAAAAAGTAGGATGTTTGTAGAAATCTGAAGCGGAGAAAAGAAAAACAGCTACGCAAAGGCAAACACTTTCTTCATCAACGATTCGACCAACTATTTGAATATTGCATGAATTCATTACACGTTTTATAAGTTTTATAAGTATTATATATTATATTTTATATATTTTAATTATATATTATGTAGAAAAATATTGAATTTGTTTTAGAAAATGAGAAAACAAGCTATGCTCAACGAAATAAACGAAATTTGTGTCGAGCAGTTGTAAACGGCGTGGCGTTGTTGCAAGAAGCCAACTGAATATAGCATAGAGTAGATAAAGATACAAACATTGTATTGTGCTGAAAACAAAAACATTAATCGAAAGAGATCCATCAGAAAACAAGGGTATTCTTACAACAACATACTATAGCAAAAGAAGGGCTGTAGACTGAATCTAGATAGCTAGAAATAAAAAGAAACTATCGATGAAATGTTGAAATAAAGAAAAATACAAGAAAATGATGAATAGAGGATGATATTGGGCAGAAACGTTAGTGGAGTACTTGATTATCCTTGTTGGCAGGTGATGTGGGTGATATAGGTTTTACAGGTGATAGGTGATAGGTGATAGGTGATTCAGGTGATAAGGTAACCTGGGTGATGAGGTGATAGAGGTGATAGGTGATAGGTGATTCAGGTGATCAGGTAACCTGGGTGATGAGGTGATAGAGGTGATAGGTGATAGGTGATAGGTGATTTAGGTGATTTAGGTGATGAGGTGACAGGTGAGCGAGGTGACTTGGGTGATAGGTGATAGAGGTGAAGACTTGGTGAAAGGGAAAATGTTACATAGGAAGAGAAGGAATTAAAAGAACGAAATAAAGAAGGAAGAAGAATGAAAATAATTTTTATGATAATAAGAATAACAAAAAAATAAAATGAAATAAAAAGTAGTCAGTAAAGGAACGTAGAAGAAGAGAAAATAAAAAACATAGAAATGAGGATGCAGAGAAGCAATAAGAAAAGTAGGGGAAGAATGAGTGAACGAAAAATAAGAAATCAAACAATTAAAAGCAGAAATACTCGTTAAAACATGGGTAGGGAGAGAGGTAGAGTTAGAAAGGGGGGAGAATGGAGTTGAGTTGGTGAGTGCTGGGTAAGGAAGAAGGGACTAGAGGTAGAAGTACAGCAGAGTAATTTGGATGAATATGAGTAGATAGGAGGAATTAAAGAAGGACAGATCAATGAGAAGAATAGAAATATAAATAAAAGTTGAAGAAATCTTTGTTGGAACGACAAGGAGAAGAGTAAAGAGACGAAAGGATGTTTGGGTGTATAACTAAGTCAAGACACGATATATTCGTTACGAAAACATCAGAATAGAAATGAAAAAATAAAAGAAAATGTTTGGTGTGTTACAGAATGAAATGGGAAGAGTGGTTGTGGAGTGTGGTAGACAGAAGGAGAGCAGAGGAGGGTAAACAAAAGAAAGGAGAGAGAGAATGTGAACGAATGGATGAATATGAATGAAAATGACAACGCAATGCATTAAAAAATAAATTAAATAATATAAAATGTATTTGACACCATACAGATAAACACAAGTGGAAATAGAATATATATTATAAAGTGAGAGGCAGAGGAGATAGTTCAAGTAGAAAACCCAAAATAAGAGAAAGAAATATTCGTAAAAAATAAAAAATGAATAGAATAATTAATAAAACATACAATGGGAGCGAAAGCAGTCGTATAGCAAGCACGGGATGAGGCAAAACATCAAAATGACAGGGGAAGAGAGGAGTGAGAAGGGGGACTGAAGGCAAAACAAGCAGAGATATTCGCAAAGAAAATAGAAAATAGAAACTAATAAAAATATAAATATAAAAGAATGGTCGACAGTAAGCAAGGAATAAAAGTATTTGAGTGTTGGACAACTAGTGAATGAACAATAGATGTACAGAAGCAGAGGGAGAGAAACAAAAAACAAGAAACGATCAGAACAATAAAAAGAATATTTTAAAGAAGAAATATTCGTAAAAAAATGAGGAATGATGGGTGGAGAAAGAATGGAAAAGTAGTAGTAGGCAGATGAGAAGGGAGGGAGGGCCATGAGAGCAGAGAGCAGAGAGCG
>NW_013185621.1:0-1353 GCF_000150505.1 Schizosaccharomyces octosporus yFS286 | reverse complement strand
AGAAGTGGGAGATGGAAAAAGGAAGAAAAGAAGTGGAGAAAAAGAGGTGGGTGACGGAAAAAAAGGAAAAAAAAGAGAGAGGCGTGTGGATGAAGGTAGAGAAGGAGGGAGGAAGAAGAAAGTAGGAAAAAAGAGAAAGGTGAAGAAGAAGAGTAAGAAAAAAGAGTGAAAAAAAATAAGAAAAGAGGAAAGGCGCAGTGGGTGAGGAAAAGGGAGAAAAAAAGAGAAGAAGGTGGAAGTGTGTGTGAGGAAGTAGAAGTGAAAAAAAAAAGGCGCAAGGTGGAAAAAAGGAGAGAAAAAAAAGAGAGGAAGAAAAAGAAGGTAGTGATGAAAAGTGAAAAAGAAGGAAGAGGTGAGTGTAGAAAGAGAAAAAAAGGAGAAGTGAAGGTGGAGAAAGAAAGAAGGGAGGTGGTGAGAAAAAAAGAAAAAAGAAAGAAAAAAAAGTAAAGAAAAAAAGAAAAAAAAAAAGAGAAGAGGTGGAGAAAGGGAGGGAAAAAGAAAAAAAAGAAGTGGAAGGAGGGAGGATGGGGAGAAGGGAGAAGATATGCGGGTTACTTGGGTTACTTGGGTTACTTGGGTTACTTGGGTTACTTGGGTTACTTGGGTTACTTGGGTTACTTGGGTTACTTGGGTTACTTGGGTTACTTGGGTTACTTGGGTTACTTGGGTTACTTGGGTTACTTGGGTTACTTGGGTTACTTGGGTTACTTGGGTTACTTGGGTTACTTGGGTTACTTGGGTTACTTGGGTTACTTGGGTTACTTGGGTTACTTGGGTTACTTGGGTTACTTGGGTTACTTGGGTTACTTGGGTTACTTGGGTTACTTGGGTTACTTGGGTTACTTGGGTTACTTGGGTTACTTGGGTTACTTGGGTTACTTGGGTTACTTGGGTTACTTGGGTTACTTGGGTTACTTGGGTTACTTGGGTTACTTGTTTCTCCTGGGTTACTTGGGTTACTTGGGTTACTTGGGTTACTTGGGTTACTTGGGTTTACTTGGGTTACTTGGGTTACTTGGGTTACTTGGGTTACTTGGGTTACTTGGGTTACTTGGGTTACTTGGGTTACTTGGGTTACTTGGGTTACTTGGGTTACTTGGGTTACTTGGGTTACTTGGGTTACTTGGGTTACTTGGGTTACTTGGGTTACTTGGGTTACTTGGGTTACTTGGGTTACTTGGGTTTTGGGTAACTTGGGTTACTTGGGTTACTTGGGTTACTTGGGTTACTTGGGTTACTTGGGTTACTTGGGTTACTTGGGTTACTTGGGCTACTTGGCTTCCTTGGGTTACTTGGGTTACATGGGTTACTTGGGTTCCGGTGGGTTACTTGGGTTACTTGGGTTACTTGGGT